>NW_024081156.1:329690-348194 GCF_003009895.1 Hyaena hyaena
TATGTTTACATGTATAGGAGGATTAGGAGGAACTTAACAGAGGACCATGGGGGAGAAGAAGGGGGGAAATGGTGGGGGAAAGGGAGAGAGGCAAACCATGAGAGACTCTTGAATGCTGATAAAAACTGAGAACTGATGGATGGAGGGGGGGAGGGGGGATGGGCATGGAGGAGGGCACTTGTGGGGATGAGCACTGGGTGTTATGTGGAAACTAATTTGACAATAAACTATTTGTAAAAAAAAAAAAAAAAAAACTTTTATTTTAAAGCATGTAAGGCAAGTTCTCAATTCATTTTCCTGAGATGTCATTCAAACACAGGGGCTACCATGAGCCATTCTACTCCATGTCTTCCTGACATGGTTTTAATAAAGGTAGGGCACTTATTATTATTATTGTTATTAAAGGCAGCTGCCCTTTTACTTTCCATAATCTTCTACAGTGCTCATCTGGTTATAAGGCTCCAAACCAGAATAACAGCTCACCCAAGGCAGTGTAATGTCTGGCCTAAATTTTGCAAAACTATATTATTTCTTCACCCTGGAGTGAAGCAGACACTCATGTCTGACAGCATTATAAGTAACTCAGATCAAAGTATTGATCAGGAGTGGATATGTTGTTTTCCAGTGGGAGGATAAGGATGGAGAAGCCAATCTATTATTGCCTCTATCAGCTATCTCACTGAAAAGCAATTGGGCTAATGATACCAACTTATAATTGTCAATTGGTTTTAGCTAGAAAGTAGACAATAACTCATTGTATTGTCATGGCATCTGTTAAGAGGATACTGTTGAGGATGTCAGTTTCCAAATTTGATGCTCTTCTCCTTCATGTACATTTTTTAAAAAGAGAAGCAAAATCCAGTCTTTTCTTAAATGAAAAGCATAGATGACTCTTCAACCGCTGTTTCTGATCTCCAAGAACACATATTTTGCCATTTGATTAGAATTCTGTTCTGTTTGGTGGTGTCCAGAGCTCTGTCTCCTCAACTAGATTCTAGAGAAATAATCAGAGGCTAATCATGTCCTTGCTCCCATAAAATGAAACCATAAAACCTTAGGGAACCTGAACAAATCCTTGGAATCCTGTAGTTCAGAGTTGTAAACCTGTAGTTTTAAAGCTGAATCTGACCTATAGTTATATTTAGTTTAGTTTATAGTATTTTTTAAATCTCATTTTTATTTAGTTTTTATTTATTTCGAGAGAGAGAGGAGAAAGAGAGAGAGAGAGGGAGAGAATAAGTGGGAGAGGGGCTCAATCTCATGAACCATGAGGTCATGACCTGAGCTGAAATCAAGAGTCAGCCACTTAACCAAAGACACCCTGCTTATAGTACTTTTATATCTTAGGAATAAGTATAGCCAATATTTATTAAGCTCTTACTTCACATGCTTTGTGTTATTTAATCCTGACAATTATTTTATGAGATGAGTATTATTATTGTCTTTATTTTACAGGTGAGAAACCCAAGGCCTAGCGATGTTAAGGAACTTGCCAAATATTGGAGTCAGTAAGAGGTAAACCTGGGGTCTGAACTCAGACGGCGTAGTTCCAGAAAGTATCTTCCTAACTGCTACAAAAAAGGAGTCGCCAACATTAAAAAAAAAAAAAAGTCAAGCAATTTCACGGAATCATGGGATTCATTCCCTCTCTTGAACAACTGTAACATACGGTGAGTGTCCACTGGAGGTAAAGAGTGTTCTCCCATTTTGATTGGATAAATGTTCTCAAACTTGCCTTTCTTTCATCTTGCTTACTTCTCTCATTTGTATAATAGCTTGATCTTTGCTTGCATTTATGACCCCTGATCTAATTCAGTGGTTCTCAGCTGGGGTGATTTTGCCTTCCCACCCCAGGAGACATTTGGCAATGTCTGAAGATATATTTGATGGTCCTAACTGGGGCAGGCTGGGGGTGGGGGTGCTACTGACGTCTAGTGGGTAAATGCCAGGCATGCTGCCAAACTTCTAAAGAGTTATATGGTCCAAAATGCCAACAGTGCTGAGGTTGAGAAACTCCAATCTGATTTAACCTCCCCATTTCATAGGTGGGAAAAATGAGACCTGAAGGGACATGAGTTGCTACAGACCCCAAAGCAAGTCAAAGTCAAGGGTGGGAGGGTACACATACCCCACTTCTCCTTGACCATTTCCAGGTTATAAGCTTTGCAGGCCTTGAACAGAGATTTTTATAAATGGTATCTTTCTAGTGTGCTTTGTTAAAATGAGAAAAAGAGAACTAAATATTACAATTGCTGTGAAAAATCTTCATTGTCTCATCTATTGAATGGAAGATTTGCTAATTAAGAATCCTGTAATTAGCTTTACATGAAAAATGGTATGCTTTCAGAGTAGCTGGCAGGATCCAACTATAAATCACACCCTTTTCTAAGAATCTTTAATATGTATTTATTATATAACAGGCACATGTTGGCTGGGAATATTATTGCTTTTTCTTCATAAAGTGTGCAGTTTACAAGGAAGAGGAGAGATACTACTTTCAGTTTTGATTCAGCTAATGACCAGGAAATTCACAAGAAACCTCTAAACTATATCCCTTTATTGTGGGTTTTTATGATTTTGTAGTCAGGTGAGATAAGGTGGTAGTCTTAGCTCAAACCTCTGAACCCCTTTGCTTTGCATAGATTCCGTTCAGACTATTGCCATGGTTCAACATACATGTTTTAGGTTGAATATTTCTGAGACTTCTTGAAGACCTGAAGTGGATTACATAGACCAGCTACCTTCATTATTATCCTTTTTACTCAAAGGGCAAGAGAGAAGACAGAGCTGGGAGCTTAAAACACATATGAAGGATATAATCATAGCTAAAATTTCCTACTTAGAAGGCACTGTCGAAAGTGCTTAGTGTAGATTATCTTATTTAACCTCATTTTACCAGTGTTTCCTGCACTGTACTCTATTGATACATGATGAAAAATTTATATCTTACATAATCAAAATTCCAAGGTAGGAGAGTTCTGGGGCTGGTTAATTTGGTGACTTAACAGTGCCTTCAAGGACTCAAGTTCTTTCCATCATTTTAGACTCCCCTTCTCACGATGATTGGAATAGTTCTCAGGAGAGATTGGCTGAGGTAGCAACATGGCTGTTGTAGTTCTGGCCTTCACATCATTACTGTGTGTGTGTGTGTGTGTGTGTGTGTGTGTGTGTCTTTTTTAATTCAGTGCAGAAACCTTTCCAGAGCCCTCTTGCATATATCCCTTCACAACTGATTGGCCACAATTCTGTCATTTGTCCATTCCTTAGTTGCTTACTGGCAAGGGGAATGGAGTTACCATATGGGTGTAGTGAAACATTGAACTGTGAGGAGGAGGGTTAGCTGAACAAGATCCAGGTTCTATTAACAGAAAGAAAGGGGATGGCTGACAGGTAGTTAGGAAACCACAGTGTCTCTTACAACCATTTTGAGCTGGGTTGGGTTTCTTTGCTGCTGCCTTAACACTGGGCATGACAGCAGCCCTTTTCTAAGAAAGTGGGTAGAATTCCATGTAGTAGAATTACCCAGGTCAAACTTTTAGGGGCCCAGGACAAGCTAGGGCCTCCTTCAAGCAGAGACAGGGCTGAAAGGGTGTGCTGCCCCACCCTGCTGACAGGCCTAGGAGCCAGCCCTACATGCTGGTTGTCACCAGGCAGGCAGTCCCCAGGCGCTTCTCTCTCTGCCCAGGGGCAGTGCCTGCCAGAGAGCAAGCTGTGACTCCATAAGCTGACACCAAAAAAACTAAACTCATACTCCCTGTTAGCTGATAAACTTTCCCTCTCAAAACCAAGGAAAGGCCTCGGTCTTCCTCATTCACTCTGGTGCCACCTTTTCTCCTTTGAGACCTGCCTTGAGGTTCATTTTCAATTGCTTTCATCCAGATTAACGCTGGTGAGGAATCCAGTAATGAATGCTCCTATGCTCCATGGTTGTTTCCTTCTACTGTGATAGTCCAGACTACTGGATAGCAAATCAGTATTTATGTTGGCTCTCTATCGACAGTAGAGTCTGAGTCTGAATCCTAACTCCAGCAACTGCTAGTGGGGGACCTAGTGAGTTACTTAATTTCTCTAAACCCTTGTCTTCCCAGCTGGGAAATGTAGATAATGTTGGTAGTGACATCTCTCTCTCAAGGTGCAGATTAAATGAAAACATGTACACAAAATGTTTAGAACAGCACCTAACACATAGTAGGACTCAATGAATAGTAACTATTAACATTTTTAGTTAGGAAATATGCACAAGTTCTGGAGTGTTCCATAGCTGACCAGTTAGTAACACTGGAGTGTCAAAATCTAGAATCAGACGAATAGGTTTCTTCTAATTTTGGCTGATCCTCTAAGCCTCAATTTTACCCCTTAAAAAATGTCCTGTAAATGTAAAACAAGACTGTGTGAGAATTTAACAAAATAGTATACCCCGTGTTTAATTATATACAACTATTAATACATATTCAAGTTCTCAGAGACAATGTGCCTTTGCTCTGTCAAGATTCAGTGTATCCATATTCCATGAGCTCTTCTGATTTGGGGGTTTTTCCTCTACCTCCCTGCTAGTGTCACCGGAGCCCTCTCCCAGCCTCCAGAGATTGTGGAAGTTTATTTAAACTTTGGATTTACAAACTGGCTGTCCTCCCCCACTCTTCAAAGCTCTGGGCCT
The DNA here is from genome assembly GCF_003009895.1 of Hyaena hyaena. NCBI lineage: Eukaryota > Metazoa > Chordata > Mammalia > Carnivora > Hyaenidae > Hyaena > Hyaena hyaena. Next base: position 334,348 of record NW_024081156.1, read on the forward strand.
AATTGGAATGCAAATGTCTCCCCTGGTAGCTGAGCATTGCTTCTGTCACTTGGGGGAAGACCCTTGGCCATCCAGGGCTGGATGTGAGGCAAAAAGGACCCCACCCCTGGGCTCTCCATCTTTGTGGGGAGAAAATGATGATGATGTATGAGACAGTGATGCCTTTGGAGTCCAAGGAGGACATGACAGACGGGATAATATGAGAGGAAAATACTGTCTTCGTAATGGAGACTGATGGCCTTTGCTTGTCTTCCTGGCATTGTTAGGACAGGGGCTGAACTGGGCCTTCTTCATGCGTTGGCAGGTTGGGTATGTCGTCCACGCTGCCCTCAGTGGTAGTCTTCAACCAAGGGGCGGAGGATGGGAGAAACAAACAGAGGGGATTTGTGGGGCTGTTGATCACAGGCCTCAACCCCTCTTGGCTTTGACATGCATGCTTGTCAGGAATGACAGGCCTCTCTGGATCTGTTCATAACTGCTGGCTTTGGGGTCTTTTGCCTTCCACCCATAAGTCCTCTCTGCCTCCCAACCCCCAGTAAAAAACAACTATGTTAAACTAAAAACTCTAAAAAAAAAAAAGAAAAGCCCCAGATCCTTACCAAACCACTCCTACCCCCATTTCAGGCCCCTAGTTGGCCGCAGGAAAGAAAGCCTAAAACTAGAGTAGGAATGTCATCTTTAGAAATCATCTTTTGGAGCAGTTTTATTAATTTCACTTCTCTGTGGTTACCACATGTTTGGGGAAGACAATTGGTTTCACAGATCTGTGTGGGAGGCTGAAGATTTGGCTCTGAGGCAGCAGAGAAAACCTACTGCGAGAACAGGCTCACTAATTGACATACAGCAAAGATGTTCTTTAAGGAAACTTTTCTCTTAGTGCCTGTTTTTTTTTTTTAATCTAATTTTTAATTTTTAAGTTAATTGTATTTTTTTTTAAAGACAGGCTCTATTTTTATTTTCCTTCTACCTATCCATTTCCCACCCCGATTTCCTCCCTGCAATTTCCAGACTAGAAATTAAAAGGAAGACTAGACCAAGTATTAATTCACAATTTTGGCTTCAAGGTCACTGCCAGTGGCTACTGATGCATCAAAGGCCAGGGCTCCAAAAGAAATGAGCCCTTGGCCCCTGGGCTTCTATCTCTGACATGTCAGCTGAAGCATTTCTGGTCTGAGCATGGTCCTGGCAAAGTGTGGAGAAGCAGGTGATTCCGGGCTGAGCATTAGCACTCTTATACTTGGGAGAAGCCGGCTCACAGTTACTCAGGGCACTGTTGCAGCACCTCCCTGGTATATTTTTAAGGGAGAGGGACTGTACTATTGGATGCTTTTTTGAGATATTAGCTTGAATGACTGCATCATCTGGACAGAAATCAGTTTTGATTCTAAATAAATAATAGGCCAAGCTGGAAAAAAAAAAAAAAACACCTCAATTGTTTGATCTGTGGGTGGTGGTAGGTGAGTAGCTGCTGTTTTAGAACTTTGAATGTGGGTCCCTTGGCATTAGCTTTATTTAAAATAGAGTAGTAGCTCTTCATGCTCTCCGAAAAGTTAATAGCCCACCTTAAAGGAGAAGGTAGCCCCGCAGTGCTTATACGTTACTAATTATACTGCCCTAGCAGGAGGAGGAGTATAAGGCACTTTAGAGAACTCGGGGAGACAGGGTTCCTCCCCAGCAGCTTCCATGATTACTTGAGATGGGTAAGAGGTTTGTCAGCAGATGTTTGGAAACCTGATGTGAAATAGACAGGTGTGGCGACAGGGACTTATGTCTTTGCCCAAAAAGGTCCCTCAGTTGGTTCCCTGGGTGTGGTTGGAAGCGGCCATGGTCACTTTTCCCTTGCCTCTGTGTTTTCATTTGCTCCATCCTCTACTTCTTTGTGCCCTGTAATCAGGTCCAGCATGAGCCAGGAGGGGCTTGTCCCCATTTTCTCCGTTCTGCCGCAAAGTTTCCCCTGCTAGCATCAAAGTGAGCAGCATGGCTGAGCCAGTCACATGTATGAATCCCGAAGAACTGTCTCGGTAAAGTTATGGCAAGGTGGGCAGGCGCCTGGGTGGTCCTGGCGCTGGTGGGAAGCTGGTCCAAGTGTAGACCCTGACAAGAAAGCTGCCATGGAGCCCTTCTAGAGGCTTCTGGGGTGAGGAATTGATCTTCGCTTTGTTGTTTTTGTGACCTTGGCTGAGATCAAAACCCTCCCCAGAAAAATGATAGTTATAGCATATCAGCCTGCCAAAGAGGGGTATTATTTCAAACGTGAAAGCATTACATTAAAAAAAAAAAAAAAAAAGAGACCCAGGGGAAGGAAGGAAAAAGGGGGCTGTGAGTGGAGAGGAAGTGACACGTTCGTGAAATCAGAGCTTTTTAAGGTTGTTTTGGGCACAGTTTCAAGAGGAAGTGCCGGTTTATTAAGACAAACAATCGCTAATCTAATCTCTATCAAGAGACATATTTAAGTTCAAGCACACTTTTAAAAAAATTTTTTTGCCTCTTCTGGATTCTGGATTTTCAATTGAATGCTGGAATATGAGTGTAAATCCGATGGAAGCAAAACAATTTACGGAAGAACCATTTCTGATTTCTGCTACATGTATGAAGTTGGAGAAAATTGACCAGCAATCCAGAACGACCTGATTTTCTTGGACTTCTGCCTCAAGCCCCCTTTCCTAATTAACTAATCAATCTTCCTTTAATGAAGACTTCCTCCTCTGAAGGCTCCCCAGACTCCTGTTTTGTTAGCCTGTCTTCCTCCCAGCTCTGAGGCCCCTGAGGCACACCTAAGACATGATCACATCGCCCAGCTCCACTGGCCTGGTTACTTGCCTGCTTTCTCTACTAAACTGGCTTCTTGAAGACTAAAAACACCTGGCCCATGTCAAATGCTCAATAAACGTTAGGTCGATGTTGAACATAGTTGGGATATAGAAAAATAAGGATCATCCCTTTATTACTTTTGTACTGCCATGTAACGAATTACCACAAATCAAGTGGCTTAAAACAACTCACATTGATTAACACAGTTTAATTCACTAACACAGTTTCCCTGCATCAGGAGTCAGGGCACAGCTTAGGTGAAGCTTCTGCTCAAGGTCTCAGAAGGGCTGCAATCAGGCATTGACCTGGGCTGCAGTCTCACCTGGGGCCTCTGAGGGACGATCTGTTTCCAAGCTCATTGAGGTTTTGTTAAGAATTTGTTTCCTTGTGGTTGACTGATTTGGTTGGCTAGAAGCCACCAGCAATTTACAACATGGATGTTTGCCTCTTAAAGGCTTGCAGGAGAATCTTGTTCAATGTATTTGGCTGGATAGACTCCACATAACGTAATGTAATCAAAGGAATAACATCTCTGCACCTTTGCCTACTCTATTAGCTAAAAGCAATTCCCAGGTCTTGCCTACACTCAGGGGATGAGATTATTCAAGGGCATAAACTAGTGGGGGCAAGCTCAGGGTCTGTCTACCTCAATCTCTAGGCACAACTAATTCCACTAGGACAAGAACTTTCATGCCTCCTCCCCCCAAAAAAGTTGTTTCTTTTCTTTGAGGCTTATAGGAGAATAGCTTACTGTTTCTAGTGTGTGTTCTATTATCTGAATCAGTTTCTATGTTTTGTAGTTGCTTGTCCAGAAAAAATTTGTTCCTTCCTGTTTGGCTGCTCATGCCAGCGTCACCCCTTCATCCAGCAGTATTTTCTAGTTCAGCTTCTTCCAGCTTTTCTAGAGCTAGCCTCAGTGTACCCCTCAGAGAGCAGCACTAGCTGGGTGGTACTCCCTTTATGGAGGTCTGAGCCCCAGACCCACAGAATCTTTCTCTAAGCTTGTAGGTTCCAATCACTCCATTCTTTTCACTTCATTCTCCCTAGTGCTGGTGGCAATTGCCTGCAGTTATTACCTTGTTATTAGTTCAGTGTTTTCATTTTGCTTTTTCAGTCCTCAAACACATATTTAACCAAACTTCTATATTATATTCTCTGTTAAAATACCTAGCATGGTTTGTTTTTCTGACTGGCTCTGACAGATACAGTATCATAATTTTTATCCAAGTTGCCAAGAAATTATAGGGTTTCAATAACTGCTATTGGAATCTTATAAGCCAAAGGACTGACATTTAGCAAAGAATTGAAACCCACCTTCTGGTTCCCAAGTTGATGCTTTTAGAATGTTGGGCCCATAGTTGACTGTGCCAGCCTGTATAAGTCTTCTTGGCTAACTAGTAAAAGATATAAATAGGCTCACAGGGGGTAATTCATTTATTCCCCAAATTATAGTGAATCATGACTAGAGAGACTCCAGCCCCTGAGAAGCCCAAACTTAGAAATCAGTAAAGCTATTTCTGTGAAGTTATGGAATATACTCAGATATTCCTATTTCACAGATGAGGAAACAGTAATTTCCATGCAAGGCCTTCTTGCCAGTAGAAGGCTTCAAGTCAGGCACTATAGCTACAGATGTCTTCTCACCTGGCCCCTAATGAACTGGTTCCTCTTCCTGTGTCCCCTAACTTTTTTAATGGCATCTGTACCCAAGTTCAAAATCTACAAATTACTAAAAGATGACTCTGTCTGACCTTCTCCCTTAAATTAGGCCAGCTGATCTTCTTCCAGAATGTCTCCTACATTTGTGTTGTATAGTCTCTGAGTTTTGTTAGGCCCTCTTTATCTCATGCCCACGCTATTAAAATAGCCTTGTGATTAGTCTCTCTGCTGTCATCCATTTGGTCCACTCCTACCAGAAAAACGTATCTCAGATAGAACTCAGAATATTGCTTCTTTCCTCAGAATGCCCTACAGGGTAATATTCAAATATCACAGCTGGGAAGGTAGAACTTCCTTCAAAATTTTATCTCAACCTCTGTCCTCCTGTTTCTCTCTTTTAGGTGTCCTTCATGCCAGCCAGACCTGTCTGCAGCTGCTTGAGCCTGGCCTACACTCCTGCTGAACCCCTTTCCTTCTGCTGTAGCTCACACACACCCTTATCATGGCCTCCTCCTCCAATCCCATCTGCTCTCCCTAGAGACACTCTCATGTTCCACTTCCTCCACTCAGCCTTCCTTGATTCTCCTAACTGAAGAACCTCTTCTTTCTACTTTCTGAAATGACCACGTAAGACACACGTAGATGGTGATGATAACTATAGGAGCTGTACAGCTACGCTAACATCTGACGATGGTCTGTTCTGCTCCTCAGCATTGTATATGCTCTTGACCCACATTATCTCATTTAATCCTTATGGAGCTTCTTTGAGATACAGACTTTCATTTTTATTGCTGAGTAAGCCACCTTAGTAAATTACATAAATTGTTCAAAATCTCATAGCCCATTTTCTGTCTTATGTAAACTATTTGTACTCTCTCTTATTTATCCTCTAAATGGATAGCTCACTGAGATCAGGGAGCATTCTTTGTTCAGCTATGACCCTTATTCTAAGCCTCTGGAGTACCTTGTGCATGGTGGACAAGTAAATCACCAATTTGCTGAAGATCTCAAAATTCACAAATTTTACCACCAAATTGTTTGGTCATGTTTTTGGTGCTGAAATTTTATTTTTAAAATTTTTTGGTTATCTGTGAAGCATACATATGTGCTCTATGTAATGTAGGTCGAGATGGGAGCAAAAAAGAAGTGTTTCTAAGAAGTTTGGAATAGGTTAATTCCTGGTTTCCTTCTGCTATAGTTTGAGAGAGGGTCTTTGGGACAGTTCCTGAAGTCTCTGCTTCAAGAAGTTACAAACAAATTTAGGAGCACTTTCAATTTGTAATGAAACTCTGCTCAACATGCAAAGAATCCTTCTGAATGTCTGCTGGTGATCACTTTGTTTTCAAAGTTTGCGTTTTTGCTTATTGGCATATATTTCTGAAGCAGGGCATTGCCTGACACAATGGGGGAGGCATGCCCCTTTGGAAGAACTGAATGTTACTGGGCTTGGAGTAGGAATCATTCAAAAACTACCCAAATGATTTATTAAACAGAAAGTCAGGAGCATAGGTTCAAGATCATGAGTTAGAACTATGGGGTTGAGAAGGAGCTCAATATTCTTGGAATAATAAGGCTGACCTTTTAGGAGAGCAGCTCTGGGGAGATGGCTGTATAGATAAGCCCTCAAGATTCACTTGCGGAGGGACACAATTTTGGTAAATGCATTCAGTTGCCTTTTGCTCTGATTTCTGAGCTGCTGATGCTCCTGGGTTTGAGATGGCTTTCAAAGAACCAAAGACTCCTTATGCAGTCCCACTTCCAGGTAGCCATTACATATTCTTGTGAGGGGCCCAGGGAACAGAGATGGAAGTGTCTGAGGTGTGGGGGAAGAATGAGGAAGGTCAGAAGAAGGCTAGTAACCAGACTGCTTGTCAAACAAGTGGAGCAGCTGTGGGGGGAAATGGTCATTCAGCATTTCTCTTTCTCTTTTCTGGGTACCTTGTCCAGGAGCCATTCCTCTGACCCTTGATGAGAGATGGTCACTGAAGTATCCCTACTTTGTGCATAGAGGCACCACAAATGGCCTGCCCTTGGTGGGACTGGATTTACAGGATTTCCTGTACTGAGCATGAAGCCCTATTACTCTCTTTCCACTGTTCTAGCTTTAGTTAGCGTTGTTCTGGGTTATAGGTAGGGCAGAGATTCCTGGCCGCCATGGAGTTGTGCCCTCCTTGAAAGTGTTACTATGCCAGATGCCTTGACTGGCTCTAGCCCACCAGGCTGCATGTGCACAGGCATGGACCGTACAGTGGCATGCTCTTTGGCCTGGTCCCACAGCTGTGCAGGCCCGGGCTTACGGAAGCCGTGGATGTTGCTCCACTGGCCAACATTGGCAAGGAGACCTGAGCCCTTCTACTGTAGGTCCCGCAGACAGGCTGAGCAGGCAGCCCCCTAGATCCACTGTGATGCAGAGGATCCTGAAAGGATATGGGGCAACCCATATCATTTGTGGTAAATATGGGTCACTTCTGAGCATGGAAAGGAGCATGAATTAATAATTATGTTGGGGCCACAGGCAAAACAATAGAATTGTCTCTGGAAAACCTGGAATCACTATACTGAAAGGTACTTTGGTCTCAATTCAATTTAACAACATTTCTCAAGCATCTCTGTACCAGTTATCATCTCCTTCCATAACTGAGCAAGGACATGTCAACAAGTAATGCCAGAATAGAAGGTTGGATGCAATTGTGGAAGTGGGGGCAAACTAAAAGACAACAAAAGGAGGGCAAGGGTGTGGAGGAGGCACAGGGAAGATGTCAACTCAACGAGTTTTCAAAGACATGTTTCCAAAGCATATGATGACAGAAGGGGGTTCTAGCAAGAGAAAAGAGCAAATGCAAATGCAAAGTCACAGATACTTGAGAGCACAGAGCACATTTGAGGGATTGTAAGGAGATGGAGAGTAAAGTGGGAAGAGGGAGTGACAGGAGATAAAACTAAATGGAAGCCAGGTCATAAGCTGCCCATAGGCCAGACCAGACAGCTTGGACATGCTTGGAACAGGATTGGCAATTGTGGCCCATGGGCTAAATCTAGTCTGCCCTTTGTTTTTGTTTTATTAGACTTCAATCAGACTCATTCATTATGTGTTGTATGTGGCTGCTTTCACACTACAAAAGCAGAGTTGAGGAGTTCCAACAGACTACGTGGCCCACCAGACCTAAAATATCTGCTCTTTCTGGGTCACCTGGGTAGCTAAGTCAGTTGAGTGTCTGACTTCAGCTCAGGTCATGATCTTGCAGTTAATGAGTTTGAGCCCCACATTGGGCTCATTCCCGTCAGCCTCTCAGCACAGATCCAGTTTCAGATTCCTCTGTCCCCCTCTCTCCCTGCTCCTCCCCTGCTTGAACTCTCTCTCTCCTAAATAAATAAATAAATTAATTAATTAATTAAATAAAAAAACATTAAAAAATATATATCTGCTCTTTCTTTACAGAAAAGGTTTGGTGACCCCTAGCTAAGAGCCATGGTGGACCACTGAAGGACTTTAAGTAATAATGTAAAGCATATTTCTGATTTAGAAAGATCTCATGGGGTAGGAGGGAGGGATACATGGGTGGGAGAAAAAGGGTGGGAGCCTATTGTGATAGATTCTTGCTCATGCATTCAGTCTTATGGAGGGTCCACCATATGCCGGACACAGTGGTAGTCTGGGAATTCACAGATAAGGACACAATCCACTTCTCATGCCCATCACAAACCAGACAAGAAAAGGTAAGTACCTGGACCAAGGTAGTAGAAATGATGATGGATAGGAGAGGGTGAACCAGAGAGAGTTTTAGAAGGATGGAGCAAGAGATGTTAGGGCTCTGGGTTTTGGACAAGGTGGTTGGTGGTGACCTTCTCTGAAATTGGGACACTTAAGGAGAAGCAGGTTTACTTCCACTTATCTCCCCGTTGGCCTCCTTAAACTCACTACATTTGTCCTGTTAGATAAAATTCTTAGGAGCTTTCTAGAGGCATAGATGTTTTAAATGGGTTCAGATTTATCTGATACTGACACTTGAACAAGAATTCGTTTAACAGAATGAATACCATCTTAATTCATGTTCACCTAGAAAAGAGCTAAGCCCTGACCAAATTTGAAGGAAGAGGTCCTATATGGTCCCATGGGAAATCTTTGCTACAAGTGCTCCCCTGAGCCAGCAGGTAGAAGGACTGACTTCCTTATGCTGGTAACACAAGTACCAGATTGACTTCCCAGAACATAGTTGGTGCTCAGTGAATGTGCACTGGATGAAACTTTGAGCTTGAATCACTTTGGGTCCTAGCAAAACAAATGGTAAACTCAAAATGGTGGGCTTCAATTGAAGCCTGTTTTGTGGAGAGGTATCTACAGAGGTGAGGGCAGGTGCGTGGAAGCATCGGGGATGGTGACGCAACTGGAGACTAGCAACAATGGAAACTGACCTGAAGGGGAAGGAAAGGTGTCACCAAACCAGTGTGAGTCATAGCCATAAAAGAGGGGTGCTGTTCAGAGACAACTGAGATTAGTTTGAGCTGCAAGGGATTTCAGCCACTGAGGAAACTATAACTTGTCATGGAGTTGGAGGGGGTGCAGAAGGGGAGGAGAGGAGAATCAGAACTCCAGCCCCTCACTACTCCTTCTGATCTGCTGATGCCTCCCACTAGCTGAACCCAATCAGGAGTCCTGGAGCAGGGGAGCCACAATAACACAGTAGGTAGTGGCCATCCTCCCAGCACAAACAGTTGGGGAGAGAAGAGCCTCTCTCATTTCTTTTAGTTTTGGGGAACATAAGCTTGGTCACACTTGTCCTATTGAATTATAGTATTGAATTGTTAGCAATATTGAAGTTCTTGGACAAACATGTCATTATTTAGCAAAATACATACTTACTGTTCATATATTTCTGTAAATAGTTCTGGCATGCCTAGCAAGTGCCAGGTGCTTTACTGAGTCACATACAGAGATGACAGACAGTGCTAGAATGGAGCATTCGTGTACACAGGACTTTCTGTGTATTCTAGTAGCATAGATCTCTGGCAATGGGGTCCTGGGCCAAGGGGAATTCACAGTTTACACTGACAGGCCCTGACAAATCACCTCTCTAAAAAGTTGACTATATTCTCTAAGGACATTTGAGTATGTCCACTCCACCACACCATCTCCCTGGTCACTGGTGAGGTGAAGCAGTTTTTTTTCATGTTTTGATCAGTCCTTTGTAAATTTTTTTGGTGAAACATAGTGGTTTAGAGCTTAGTGCTTGAAACAAGGCTGCTATGTGGATTCAAACCCTGTCTTTGCCACTATTGACTGTGTGACCTTAGGCAAGTTATTTAACCCCTTGCCCCTCCCCACCCCCTATTCTTCATGTGTGAAATGAGGATAATGATATTATCTACCCTTTGGGGTTTTAGAGATTGTTAAGTGCCTGGCACATAGTGAACTTGATGTAAGAATTAGCTGTCATGATATTTGCCCATATCTTTTGCCCATTTTTCTCTCCCAGCAATATTGAAGTGTGACCAGGGCTAAGGACCACTAGATAGAAGACAGCCCATTTCTGTAGCTCTAGTCCAATTTCTGAAGTGGTCTGCTATCCCTGTAACATGACCGTGCACTGACACGGTAACACTTCACTTTCCTACCCTGATCATAGCCCTGGGTGCATTTTGAGTGGGCAGAGGGTCATCTGAGTGTTTTGGTTCTATTGGTGTCTTTGGGGTCCTGGTCACTGGGATGTGACTGAGGTTCCCTCAGAGAGTCACTTTTGCACAGGGGAAGGACAGCCAGCTCCTGCGGGTCCACAGAGGCCTCTGAGCTCAGCCAGCCTTTTCTCAGGCAGCCACCAGGTGGAACTGCTCCAGAGCTCAGGGCCTGCAGGAGGCCAGGTGCTCTGATGCTCACTTGCACCAGCTGAGGGCTGTGGTTGTGGCTGCCTGAGCTATTACTGCCTTTGGGGAGATCACACGCCCACAAGGGGAATGCCTCAAGTTGTTGAAAAAAAAAAATTGAAGGAGGAAGAGAAGAGCCGCTTCCTTTATAAGCCAGCCTCTCAGTTACACAACTCTGACTGTACATTTTCAGACTTTCCATACAAGTGAAGGTCACCTGAAGATAGACTGAAAAGTTTGTATCATAGTCACAGGAAAGTTCAAAGTGTTTGTGTGTGTGTAGCATCCTACTGAGGCTTCTACAGGCGACAGAGGGAAGTCACCATCAATCACCAGTGCCAGCGCCAGAGCGACTCTTCTTTATTGATGCCAGCTATGTGCCAGGAACTGTCCGACGTGCTAGCTCTAATTCCTGTACAGCAAGGAATGTGTGATGTTAGTGATGAGGAAAAGAAGGCTCAAAATATTTAACTATTGTGACCAAGATCCATCAGCTAGAAAGCGGCAGTCTACATTTTGAAAACAGATCTTTCTGCTGTCAGAGTTTATGTTCTTCCCACTGCCCAGTGTGTGGGGCTGCAGAATTTAGAAATGGAAAGGCCTTTAAACTTTGTGTTTACTCTGTACCCGAGATCACAAAGTTCATTAGTGACAATACTGGAACTAGAATCTCCTATCTCTTATTCAAGTACTTTTTCTTCCAGCCAATGAGTTTATTTCATAAAAGTCTTTGCTAAAAAAAAAAGTGGTGAATGAATAAGCAGCATGTAATAGCTGGCAGTCAGCTGGGGAAGGTGGTAAGGAGTTACAGGTTGTAGATTCGGATTTTGGTTCTACTGCTTCCTGGCTATATGGGCAAGTTATACAACTTATATTAGACTCTGTCATTTGTAAAGTGGTAATAATAATAACACTGAAATTGGGGCATCTGGGTGGCTCAGTTGATTGAGCATCCGACTTTGGCTTGGGTCATGATCTCATGGTTTGTGGGTCCAAGCCCCGCATTGGGACTCTGTGGTGATGGCTCAGAGCCTGAAGTCACCTTCGGATTCTGTGTCTCCCCCCTCTCTGCCCCTCCCATGCTTATGCTCTGTCTCTCTCTGTCTCTCAATAATAAATAAAATCATTGAAAAATGTAAAAATAATAACACTGAAATAAAAACACGAAGAGTGAGTTGACATAAGATGTATAGCATACACTAGGTACTTACATTATCTCTAGAAGGACAATTTTGAAATAGTGTTGGATCCAAGATTATTTTTAACTCAGGGCATCTTGAAAGTGGGATCTGTAAAGGTAGGAGCTATTTGTTGAAACTGGAAGCCATGAAATGCTTAGTTCAGAGCCGAGGTTCTAAAATCAAGGCTGTGTGCATTCAAATATCAATTCCATCACTGTTTAGCTGTGTGGCCTCAAGTAAGTCATGTAACCTTTCTGTGCCACAGTTACTCATCTGTGACTGAGAGTCATTACATTTATCTCATTAGGGCTGTGCATGGATTAAATGAGACAGTGCAGGAAGGGTATGAGCGTGGTATATTGATGCAGTAGATCCCCAGCAAATGTTCATCATCATTGGAAGAATCAGGAAACCTAGGAACTGAGGTGAGAACTAATATCATACAGTCATAATAAATACACAAGCAGAAAGATCTACTCTGTGGATTCAGAGTACATTTTGTAAAATAGTCATTGATGGTCCTGCCTATACATAACTTGATGGGGCGGGGGGGGGGAGGAAGCTCCTCCAATACTGTTGATGTAATTTGGCCAGTTGTTTTCAACTGACTTTTAGAAAATAAGTGATGGTGGAAGGCCTAGGTGCTTCAGTCAGTTGAGTGACTCTTGATTTCAGCTCAGGTCATGATCTCATGGTTTGTGAGATTGAGCCCCACATCAGGCTCTGCGCTGACAACATAGAGGCTGCTTGGGGTTCTCTCTCTCCCCCTCTCTCTGCACCTCCCCTGCTTGTGCTCTCTCTCTCAATAAATAGACATTTAAAAATAAGTGATGGTTTCTTGAAGGCATGCACAAGGAAGACCAGCACTCTACATACACGCTAATGACAGGAATAGGAATCACTTCTTTTCTGGAGGACAATTGAACAATGTATGAAAAATCATAAAAATATGCCCGATATTTGACCCATACTTCGGCTTTATTTAAGAAAATCGTTAAGGGTGTCCACAAAGATTCATTCATTTATTTTTTCAAAGACACTAAGTATCTACTATGTGACCCTCCTATGCCCTGGGGATAGTGTAGTGAAAAATGGAGTCACAGATGCTGCCCTCACAAAACTGATCATTTAATAGGGAGGATTGCTATTAGACAAAGAATTACATGACCAATTAATGAATCACAAATATGTGAAATGCAACAAAGGAGCTGTGTAGGGTCCATTAGCACAAACAGCCAAGGGCCTGATCCAGTCAGAAGCAAAATGCAGAAGTTGCATTTTGGCTGAGACTTAAGAGACTGTGAGTGGAGACTGAGGAGGAGTGCTCCAAGCAGGTGAATTGCCATATGCCAAGGCCACATTCCTTCCAGCTGCAGAGTGTCAAGGGATTTGGAGGAAGCTGTGAGGAACCTGTTTGGAAGGCTTCAACCAAACGGATGTCCATCACAGAATTCCTGACAAGAGTGCAAAGCTGAAAAAAATGACACCTAAACCCTAAATGTCTAACAATAAAGATTGGTTAAATAAATTGTGGTATCTATTCAAAGGAATATAGCAGCTCTATACAGCCTCCTGTAGCACAGAACACTAATTTATGATAAATAAAGAAATGTGATATGTTGTTTTATGAACAAAAGTTAACTATATGCACTGTATAATTCTATTCTCCTTAACGAATAATGTGTATAGGCATAGAGAACTTACCAACATGTTAACAGTAGCTATTTCTGGATGGTGAGGTAGTAGGAATTTTCATTTTCTTTTATCTATTTGTTTATTTGTTTGTTTGTTTATTTTAGAAAGAGAGCCTGCAGGAGTGGAGGATAGAGGTGGAGGGACAGGGTGAGAGAGAGAATCTCGGGCAGGCTTCACGCTCTGCACAGAACCCAGTGCGGGTCTTCATCTCATGAGCCTAGGATCATGACCTGAGCCTAAATCAAGAATCAGACACTCGACTGAGCCACCCAGGTCTTTTTCTTTTCTTTATCTATACTTTATAATGAACACACACACACACACACACACACACACAGTATGACTATGTTACTTTTGTAACAAAACCCCTTTTTATTTTTTTTTTATTTATTTATTTTTTTACAAATAGTTTATTGTCAAATTAGTTTCTACATAACACTCAGTGCTCATCCCCAAAGTGCCCTCCTTCATGCCCATCCCCCCCTCCCCCCCACATCCATCAGTCCTCAGTTTTTGTCAGCATTCAAGAGTCTCTCATGGTTTGCCTCTCTCCCTTTCCCCCACCATTTCCGCCCTTCTTCTCCCCCTTGGTCCTCCGTCAAGTTCCTCCTAATCCTCCTATACGTGCAAACATATGGTATT